>NC_057798.1:69085793-69086419 GCF_018294505.1 Triticum aestivum
CCCCCCGCTCCACCGCGGCCGCCGATGATATTTTGAATTAACAATTTTGAACATATTTTCTAAATAATTATTACTGTTGTTGTAAAAAAATATTACTGTTATGATTTAAACAAGTTTGAACATATTTAAACACAAATAAATATCAAACAGGATTTAAAATGCATAAAAAAAATATTGGGGAGACTAGGAATCGAACCCAAGACCTCCTGATGTGTGTGCTACGTACTGACCAGTCGGGCTAGTGGGCGGGTTCTGTTGTAGATAGGGTTAGGTGGTATATATGTCGGGCTAGATTAAATTACTTATGGCGCACCCTCCGGTGGTGCGCCATTGCTATGGATGTACTTATGGCGCACCCCTGGGTGGTGCGCCATTGCTAAGCCTTCCCCACACTAAAATCCCCAATCCCCAATCCACACTCTAATCCCTCCCCTGCCTCACCCGCCATCCTCGGCCGTACGTGCACCCGACCACCCTCCACCGCCGACCACCTCCCTCACCGTCCCCCCTCCGCCCGCGCCCTCGCCGTCCCCCTCCCCCCGCGGCCCCGCCTGCGCCCCCTCCCTCCCGAGCGCGACAGTTAGGGTTCCTAGCTGCCGCCACCGCTGCCGGCCCGCCGCCACGGG
>NC_057798.1:69086800-69132195 GCF_018294505.1 Triticum aestivum
GCTGCCCCGCCTCCGGTACAGGCCCCTCTAGCCCCGAAGCTGCGCCCCCACCCACCTCCTCCTCTCTTCTCCCGCGACCTCGCCCCTACCCCCTCTCAACCGCCCCGTCCCCTCAGCACCGCCCGCCATCTCCCCGAACCCTAGCTCCGCCGGCGTCGGGGACGACCACCTCGTCGGCCTCACCAGGCCGCAGGCCCTCAAGCCCCACACCGTCCTCGGCCTCGCCCTCTCCACCGGCGGCGCCCCTTCCTCCGCCCCTGTAGCGCAGCAGCAGCAGTAAACAGCCAGGTAAGATGATGATGCATTTTCATTCAGTCTTTCTATTTAGTCTTTCTATTTGTACTACTTTTTTGTTGTGAAGCTAAGATGATGATGCTATTTTCTTATATGGTGAAGATATACTCTAGTTCTCTTTGTGCTGTGTCACTCTGTTTTTCAAACGTATTTATTTGAGCCAAAGTCACTTGGAGTCAAATTAGGAAATGAATGGAAAAGTTGAAACATGTAAGACGAGTAGCATCTCAAAATTAATACATGGAAAGAAAAAAGGAACATTACTACATTTATATCCTTCTATTCTAAATGTTAACATAACTAAGCGAATATAAACTGATGTAGCAAAATATTGATATCTAGCATGCAAAGTAATTGAATGTATGGGAGCAAGATGTCACATGAAACATCAGATAATAAAAGAGGTAAATGAAAGAAATTGCCATTCCTAGCAGGAATACATAATGTGAACTGAACCCTATACTCTTAGTGCCACAAGAAAACTAGCACCTAAGAACAAGCTCCCATTACTATAGTATGGATGTTTGAAGTACATTTCTGATAGTCAAAGCACTGTTTAACTATGTTATATAGAATATTTGACATTATCATGTAGGTTTCAACGCATGTGTCTACAGGTCAAGGATTTCCCGCAACTAAATCATAGATAATGTAATGGAGTGTTATATTGTACAATAGTTGCAAGCTTCATAAATAATTTGATAGTGGCTAAAAAGACAACACAAATGCTAATGTACTTCTGTTTGATATGACATTTACGTTTAGCAAGCTGATCCAGACGTTTAGTTTTCTTCATATGTAGTTAAATCAAGCAATCTCGTAGTGTGCATCTCCAAGACAAATCTAAGTACAGAGAACACATGCACAATGACAAATCTAAGTACAGAGAACACATGCACAATGGCAGACCAAGTGGCACTATCAACTTGTCTTTATCTCCATTTTTCTTGAGCACACACCTATCATGTATCATGTATGTAGTACCAACATGCTAATGGGGAGGTGTAGCAGGATCATGACAAAATGTGCTGCTATCTTATTCCAAGATGCACATTTTCTCTCAAACTGACATGTTCTTCATATGGACTCTGTTTGATGATAGAGGTGTAGCAGGATCATGAAAAAATCAGCTATTATCTTATTCCAAGATGCACATTTCCTCTGAAACTGACTGAACTGTTCTTAATTTTACAGGTAGAGGGCAAGATAATTTGTTGGTTGTTTGCTGTCATGTTGTTATTACTTCCATCAGGGCATCTGTTGGTTCATTAACCTTTCTAACATCTGCATATTTCAGGTTTCCGAGGAGGTAAAGGAAGTGAAGTTCAGACAGTGCAGCAGCAGCAACACCTTCAAGGTGAGAAATATGTTCCTATTTATCGTTTTTTGCTCAAGTTCTTTAGTACATCATATAATATAGAGAAGTGCAGATCAAGTGGTGCAATCATATACATCTGCCACTTAAGTCATCCTTCCCTTTAAGAAGAGTGATGCCTTTCGATGTCACACAATAATGTTTGTTGCAAGAACATTCTACTCTTAGTGTTCGTTTGTTTACTGCATAAAAATTTATAGTTTTGCTGCTGTTATGCCTGTATTCACTACTGCTGCTATTGTACTTGTGATGATGTTGTAGGTACCCCGAGAGGCCCTTGAGTTTGCCGGAATGTCGATTAACTTCCGTTCCGGCAAATTCGGGTACTCCATATGTCCTATTTTCAGCAAAGGTAATGCTGAAATTTTCCGTGAATTTTAGCATTACTTTGCTAAAAATAGGACATATGGGGTACTTGCGACTAATGCCTGTTATCATGCATGTTTTATGATCGGTTGTAAGGGTACTAATTGGTCTCTTCTGCTGCTTATCAGAGATGGCGGGAAGCAGCCACCGCCGATCTGCGACACCGCAGTACGAGTTGGATGCTTCCGAGTTCTTCACTATCATACTTGAGGCTTCAGTATCATCCATGACGCAGGTATATAAAATGAGAGATCTCCCCTTCACCCATCTCATTATGATATCTGTTGTTTGCTACATCACTCATTGTCCCAAACTGCAGAGGCTGCCTCATAGTTTTATGAACATGCTGATGGGTGAAGATCCGCCAAATAATGTGAAGCTGCGACAGGCCGGCAGTGGGTTTTGCAGGCAGTGGGATGTGCAGTTGGTGATCAAGAAGGGCCACATGTACTTGTCTCGTGGGTGGGAGAAGTTCTACCGTGCCTACGACCTGCAGCTGGGGTACTTCCTTCTCTTCAGGTACAACGACGACGCCAACATGCTCATCATGAAGGTGTTCAACAAGACTATGTGTCGCATGCGCTATGCTGCCGATGATGATGCTGATACGTTCTGCCTCTTCTTATTCCTCTACATTTGGCTTTGTCTCACATCGATTGTTAACGGTCATTGTTGCATTTTGGACAGGTAATGGGAGCAGCAGCAGCGACACTGGCTACAGCCAAAGCAGCAGCGACTATGGCTGTAGCGAAAGCAGCAGCGATTCTGGCTGTAGCAAAAGCAGCAGCGATTCTGGCAGCAGCATAGACAACAAGAAGGATGATCCGGACTGGAGTGCGGGAGAAGAGGAGCAGAGTGAGGATGAGGAGCTGCAGGATGACGATGGGCATCAGGCTGAGGATGACCTAGCACTGGTGGTGGCTGACCAAGGGCAAGAGATGGTGGTGGCTAACCATGGGCAAGAGATGGAGGTGGCTGAGGATGACCTAGCGATGGTCGTGCCTGAAGGTGGCCTCGCGATGGTGGTGGTGCCTGACAATGACCACGCACCGGTGGTGGCGCCGGCGATCCCACAGCTGGGCGACATGACCACGCCAATTGTGGTAGAAGACTACATCCCACTGCCTCCACTGCCTCCACCGCCTCGCCGCTCTAGGCGCATCAGGGAGAGGAAGGAGAAGAAGGAGGAGAACAATGCATGAGAACTAAACTTTGTCAGGTATGTCAGATCTCCTATAGGTTAGCTATCCAAAATGATATATATATATACTTAGTTACCTATGTTATCTCTAATATGCTTAGTTTCCTATAGGTTAGCTTCATTTTTACCTAAGTTGGCTCTAATATACTAACTTAGAGCTTATATGCCTAGTTTCCTATAGGTTAGCTCCAAAATAACTTATGTTAGCACAAAATGATCAAGTTTACATAATAAGCTTATAGTCTTTTTCTTATTCTTCTTCTTTTCCAAAATGACATAGGTTAGCTTCATTTTACCTAAGTTGGCTCTAATATACTAACTAAGAGCTTATATGCTTAGTTTCCTATAGGTTAGCTCCAAAATAACTTATGTTAGCACAAAATGATCAAGTTTACATAATAAGCTTATAGTCTTTTTCTTATTCTTCTTCTTTTCCAAAATGCCATAGGTTAGCTTCATTTTACCTAAGTTGGCTCTAATATACTAACTTAGAGCTTATATGCTTAGTTTCCTATAGGTTAGCTCCAAAATAACTTATGTTAGCACAAAATGATCAAGTTTACATAATAAGCTTATAGTCTTCTTCTTATTCTTCTTCTTTTCCAAAACTCTTCTTATTCTTCTTCTAGTGTTCTTCTTCTTCTAGTATTCTTCTAGTCTTCTTCTTTTTCTTCTTCTAACTTCTTGTTTATCATTTTGCAGATTTGATTTAATTGATGGAAGCTTGCGTGGATGGAGTGCTTCTTTTCCATTTGTGTTTTTAGTTTGTATCAATGTGAAACTTTTGTGAATTGATGGATAACGGTGTTGGATGAACAATGTGAAACTTTTGTAATATGTAACAATGGAACTATGTGTTGGCTATGTATGTATATATGATGGAACTTGTGTATTGGTTATGTATGTATATATGATGGAACTTGTGTGTTGGCTATGATTGTTATATGGATGCTTGTTGTATATATATGTGTTGGATATCTCATAGGTGAAATAGTGATATGATATTAAGGAAAAAAATTAAAAAAATTGTTACTAATGGCGCACTACAATGTGATGCGCCATTAGTATAGAAGACACTAGTGGCGCACTATGGGCAAAACTAATGGCGCACTGCCTGGTGCGCCATTAGTATACCATATACTAATGGCGCACCAGTGGTGCGCCATTAGTAAAAAATACTAGTGGCGTGCTACTAATGGCGCACTGGTAATGCGTCATTAGTAGGCAAAACCAGTGCGCCATTAGTAGGCTTTTTCCTAGTAGTGACATGAGGCAAGAGATACCAATTTCATCCAAGCCTTGCGCCTTTTCCGAGGAGGCCTTACGACATGACCGAAGAGGAAAACGAAGCCGAATGCAGGGCCCAATTGGACGCCCATTTTGGACTGAAACCGCCACCTCCGCCAAAGGAGAAAGTGCCTGAGCATGTCATTGACCACTTTATTCATATGGCTCAAGCACCAGCTCCCAAGCTTGTTGACTCATACTATGAGAGCCAAATCAGGAAGGCATATCAAGCACAAAACAAGAAGGAGTCGAGCTCGAGTTCGAGCCAAGCAGCTGCCAAAAAAGCAGGAAAATTGTTCCCTAGCTAGGAGAACAAGTGGTGCAACCGATCCCCCCACTCATTGTACCAACACATATGAGTACCGGCGCGGTCGATCATCTAGTAATAACCGATGATCATAAAAGGCAGGCTACAGAGATCGGATGCACGGTAGAACAACTCCTAGATATCGAGCCCATGGAAAGTTTTACAGGGCAGGAACTAAAACAGAAATATGCCTGCGGCGAACCTATGGTCAAGCCTGAGGAGATCAAGAAGCTCTCAACGAGTATGTATGAATTGCACGAATGGTACATGAAAATTGCCACGACTACCAATTGAGAGTTCCTCATGGTGAAAGTCAAGGCAGAGCATTACTTCTATGAGAATGCTCTGTATGTTGAGTTTACAGAACTGTTTCAGTTATTCAATCAAGACGCACTCGACAAATCTATCGTCAGTTGCTATTGTCTGTAAGTGATTTCTTTCTATAATTTAAGTGTCAAGCTAGCGGTAGTGCTCGTTGGTCATTACCTGTAATTATTCTCACTATATTCTTTTCTGTGGTATTATGCAGAATGAAGATCTATGAAGTGAAAAAACCTGGACGCTATGGCATTGGGTTCATTGACCCAAATACCATTAACCAAGAGACATGGTCACAAGAATTCTATCGAAAAGAAAAAGAGAAAAACTTGCTAGAGTTCTTGAAGCGCCTAAATACCAATCAAGATATACTACTCCCTTACAATTTCGGGTGAGTCATACTGTCTTGTACTACAAATTCTGTTTTTGCTTACTAGGTAGATGATAATCAATAAGTGTATAGGGTTTAGGATAGTTGATGAGTGTTATGCACATGCCCGCTTAATTTATACATGCAAACGTGTGTGCATGCAGTTTCCACTTGATCTTGTTAATCATTCAAGTTGAAGATGGAAAAGTTGAAGTACTAGACTCGCTACTTAAACTAGTTACTCAGTACGAAATCATGAAGGGGATAGTCGATAGGTAATTTCAATCATTATCAAACTATATATCGACCTCTTTAGTTCGTCATTTCCTGATATCAACTAATTAATAACTCCTTTATTCATTTTCTTTGCCGGCGGGCAGGGCTTGGGAAAAGTTCATCAAAATGGTTCTAGGCCAATGGAAACAAAAGCTGTTTTGGTCTCGACCCAAGGTAATTAATTAAATAGTACTAGCTAGCTACCATCTCTTTAATTCTAGTTTCAATACCATTAATTATCATGCTTGATTAATTATTATCTGATTGAATTCTATTCTCGTAAAGGCCTTGAAGCAGGCGCGGGGGACTGATTTATGTGCATACTACGTTTGTGAGAACATTCACATGATGGCATCAGAAAGGAGCAGATCTGATAGACGGCTATGGGTACGTTTGCCAGAACACTATTCATAAAATTTACATCATTATTGATATCTAATATACATACACACACCTAATACATGCATATTGATCTCCTTCTTTAAAGTTCAATGAGATGCGGGATACGCTCCTACCAACACATCGCGTGCGAGCAATTCAAGAAGAAATAGCAGGTTTTTTGCTTGACCAAGTCATAGACCCCAAAGGAGAATTTCATTACCCGCTACCACAGTAATGCCTACATGTAGGAGAAATTGTATATATACATGTGTATGTGTGAATGGTGGTGCGAGATTTTCGAAGATATATATATATATATATATATATATATATATATATATATATATATATATATATATATATATATATGCATAACGTGTACAATATGTAGTATCGTAAAATACCAGCAAATGAAAAAAAATTAAATGGAAAACACAAAATTAAAGGAAAAAGAAATCATAAACCCAAAACCCCTAAACCTTTTAGTACCGGTTGTTTCCAACGGTACTAAAGGCCTCCCAGCCCCTGGCGTGGGCTCGTGCCACGTGGTGGCCCTTTAGTGGCGGTTCGTGTTGAACCAGGACTAAAGTGTTGGAAATATGCCCTAGAGGCAATAATAAATTAGTTATTATTATTATATTTCCTTGTTCATGATAATCGTTCATTATCCATGCTATAATTGTATTGATAGGAAACTCAGATACATGTGTGGGTACATAGACAACACCATGTCCCTAGTAAGCCTCTAGTTGACTAGCTCGTTGATCAATAGATGGTTATGGTTTCCTGACCATGGACATTGGATGTCGTTCATAACGGGATCACATCATTAGGGGAATGATGTGATGGACAAGACCCAATCCTAAGCCTAGCACAAAGATCGTGTAGTTCATATGCTAAAGCTTTTCTAATGTCAAGTATCATTTCCAGAGACCATGAGATTGTGCAACTCCCGGATATCGTAGGAATGCTTTGGGTGTACCAAACGTCACAACATAACTGGGTGGCTATAAAAGGTGCACTACGGGTATCTCCGAAAGTTTCTGTTGGGTTGGCACGAATCGAGACTGGGATTTGTCACTCCGTGTGACGGAGAGGTATCTCTGGGCCCACTCGGTAGGACATCATCATAATGTGCAGAATGTGACCAAGGGGTTGATCACGGGATGATGTGTTACGGAACGAGTAAAGAGACTTGCCGGTAATGAGATTGAACAAGGTATCGGGATACCGACGATCGAATCTCGGGCAAGTACTACACCGCTAGACAAAGGGAATTGCATACGGGATTGATTGAATCCTCGACATCATGGTTCATCCGAGGAGATCATCGTGGAACATGTAGGTGCCAACATGGGTATCCAGATCCCGCTGTTGGTTATTGACCGGAGAACGTCTCGTTCATGTCTGCATGGTTCCCGAACCCGTAGGGTCTACACACTTAAGGTTCGATGACTCTAGGGTTATAGGGAATAGATGTAGGTGGTTACTGAATGTGGTTCGGAGTCCCGGATGAGATCCCGGACATCACGAGGAGTTCCGGAATGGTCCAGAGATAAAGATTTATATATGGGAAGTCCTGTTTTGGTCACCGGAAAAGTTTCGGGTGCTATCGATAACGTACCGGGACCACCGGGAGGGTCCCGGGGGTCCACCTAGTGGGGCCACCGGCCCCAGAGGGCAGCATGGGCCAAGTGTGGGAGGGGACCAGCCCCAGGTGGGCTGGTGCGCCCCCCACTAGGGCCCAAGGCGCCTAGGGTTTGGGGAGGGGGCGCCTCCACCTTACTTAGGGGGCAAGTTTCCCCCGCTCCCCCCGCTTGGCCGCCACCCAAGATGGGTTTTGGGGCTGCCGCACCCCTTGGGGTGGGAACCCTAGTGGGGGCGCAGCCCCCTCCCTCTCCCCTATATATAGTTGAGGTCTTTGGGGCTACAAACACAAGAGTTTCCACCTCTCCCTGGCACAGCCGTACCTCTCTCCCTCCTCGTCTCTTGCGGTGCTTGGCGAAGCCCTGCTGGAGTGCCATGCTCCTCCACCACCACCATGCTGTCGTGCTGCTGTTGGACGCAGTCTTCCCCAACCTCTCCCTCTCTCCTTGCTGGATCAAGGCACGGGAGACGTCACTGGGCTGCACGTGTGTTGAACGCGGAGGTGCCATCCGTTCAGCACTAGGATCTCTGATGATTTGGATCACGATGAGTACGACTCCTTCAACCCCGTTCACTTGAACGCTTCCGCTTAGCGATCTACAAGGGTATGTAGATGCACTCTCCTTCCCCTTGTTGCTAGATTACTCCATAGATTGATCTTGGTGATGCGTAATTTTCTTTTTGATTTCTGCTACGTTCCCCAACAGTGGCATCATGAGCTAGGTCTATGCGTAGTTCCTATGCACGAGTAGAACACAAGTTGTTGTGGGCGTTGATTTTGTTCAATATGCTTACCGTTACTAGTCCAATCTTGTTTCGACGGTATTGTGGGATGAAGCGGCGTGGACCGACCTTACACGTACACTTACGTGAGACAGGTTCCACCGACTGACATGCACTTGTTGCACAAGGTGGCTAGCGGGTGCCAGTCTCTCCCACTTTAGTCGGAACGGATTCGATGAAAAGGGTCCTTATGATGGGTAAATAGCAATTGGCATATCACATTGTGGTTTTGCGTAGGTAAGAAACGTTCTTGCTAGAAACCCATAGCAGCCACGAAAAACATGCAAACAACAATTAGAGGACATCTAACTTGTTTTTGCAGGGTATGCTATGTGATGTGATATGGCCAAAAAGAATGTGATGAATGATATGTGATGTATGAGATTGATCATGTTCTTGTAATAGGAATCACGACTTGCATGTCGATGAGTATGACAACCGGCAGGAGCCATTAGAGTTGTCTTAATTTATTGTATGACCTGCGTGTCATTGAACAATGCCATGTAATTACTTTACTTTATTGCTAAACCGTTAGCCATAGTAGTAGAAGTAATAGTTGGCGAGACAACTTCATGGAGACACGATGATGGAGATCATGATGATGGAGATCATGATGTCATCCCGGTGACGATGATAATCGTGGAGCCCCGAAGATGGAGATCAAAAGGAGCAAAATGATATTGGCCATATCATGTCATTTTTTGATTGCATGTGATGTTTATCATGTTTATGTATCTTATTTGCTTAGAACGACGGTAGTAAATAAGATGATCCCTCATTAAAATTTCATGAAAGTGTTCCCCCTAACTGTGCACCGTTGCGGAAGTTCATTGTTTCGAAGCACCACATGATGATCGGGTGTGATAGATTCTAACGTTCACATACAACGGGTGTAAGCCAGATTTACACACGCGAAACACTTAGGTTGACTTGACAAGCCTATCATGTACAGACATGGCCTCGGAACACAAGAGACCGAAAGGTCGAACATGAGTCGTATAGTGGATACGATCAACATGAAGATGTTCACCGATGATGACTAGTCCGTCTCACGTGATGATCGGACACGGCCTAGTTGACTCGCATCATGTATCACTTAGATGACTAAAGGGATGTCTGTCTGAGTGGGAGTTCATAAGATGAACTCAATTATCCTGAACATAGTCAAAAGGTCTTTTGCAAATTATGTCGTAAGCTCGCGTTTTAGTTCTACTGTTTTAGATATGTTCATAGAGAAAATTTAGTTGAAATTTGATAGTAGAAATTATGCGGACTGAGTCCGTAAACTGAGGATTGTCCTCATTGCTGCATAGAAGGCTTATGTCTTTAATGCACCGCTCGGTGTGCTGAACCTCGAACGTTGTCTTTGGATGTTGCGAACATCTAACATACATGTTTTGATAACTACATGATAGTTCAGTAATGTTAAACGGTTTAGAATTGAGGCATCGAAGACGATTTCGAAACATCGCGGAACATATGAGATGTTTCAAGGGCTGAAATTGGGATTTCAGGCTCGTGCCCATGTCAAGAGGAATAGGACCTCCGACGATTTTCTTAGCCTACAAACTAAGGGAGAAAAGCTCAATTGTTGAGCTTGTACTCAGATTGTCTGGGTATAACAATCACTTGAATCGAGTGGGAGTTAATCTTCCAGATGAGATAGTGATGTTTCTCCAAAGTCATTGCCACCAAGCTACTAGAGCTTCGTGATGAACTATAACATATCAGGGATAGATATGATGATCCTTGAAATATTCGCGATGTTTGACGCCGCGAAAGTAGAAATCAAGAAGGAGCATCAATTTTTGATGGTTAGTGAAATCACTAGTTTCAAGAAGGGCAAGGGCAATAAGGAATACTTCATGAAACGGCAAATCAGTTGCTGCTCCAGTGAAGAAACCCAGGGTTGAACCCAAACCCGAGACTAAGTGCTTCTGTAATGAGGGAACGGACACTAAAGCAGAACCACCCTAGATACTTGGTAGATAAGAAGGCAGGCAAGGTCGACGGAGGTATATTGGATATACATTATGTTAATGTGTACTTTACTAGTACTCCTAGTAGCACTAGGGTACAAGATACCGGTTCGGTTGCTAAGTGTTAGTAACTCGAAATAAAAGCTACGGAATAAACGGAGACTAGCTAAAGGTGAGCTGACGATATGTGTTGGAAGTGTTTCCAAGGTTGATGTGATCAAGCATCGCACGCTCCCTCTACCACCGAGATTGGTGTTGAACCTATATAATTGTTATTTGGTGTTTGCGTTGAGCATAGACATGATTGGATTATGTCTATCGCAATACGGTTATTCATTTAAGGAGAATAATGGTTACTCTATTTATTTGAGTAATACCTTCAATGGTCTTGCACCTAAAATGAATGGTTTATTGAATCTCGATCGTAGTGATACACATGTTCATGCCAAAAGATATAAGTTAGTAATGATAGTACCACCTACTTGTGGCACTGCCATGTAAGTCATATTGGTATAAAACGCATGAAGAAGCTCCATGTTGATGGATCTTTGGACTCACTCGGTTTTGAAAAGTTTGAGACATGCGAACCATGTCTATTGGTATGTACGCATGAAGAAACTCCATGCAGATGGATCATTTGGACTCACTTGATTTTGAATCACTTGAGACATGCAAATCATACCACATGGGCAAGATGACCGAAAAGCCTCGTTTTCAGTAAGATGGAACAAAAGAGCAACTTGTTGGAAGTAATACATTTTGATGTGTGATGTCCAATGAGTGCTGAGGCACGCAGTGGATATCATTATGTTCTTACTTCACGGATGATTTGAGTAGATACTAAGTATATTTACTTGATGAAACACAAGTCTGAATTATTGAATGGTTCAAATAATTTCAGAGTGGACTTGAAGATCATCGTGACAAGAGGATAAAATGTCTATGATATGATCATGGAGATAAGTATCTGAGTTACGAGCTTTGGCACACAATTAAGACATTGTGGAAATTGTTTCACAATTAATACCACCTGGAACACCATAGTGTGATGGTGTGTCCGAACATCATAGTTGCACCCTATTGGATATGGTGCGTACCATGATGTCTCTTATCAAATTACCACTATCGTTCGTGGGTTAGGCATTAGAGACAACCGCACTCACTTTAATAGGGAACCACGTAATTCCGTTGAGACGACACCGTTTGAACTATGGTTTGGAGAAACCTAAGTTGTCGTTTCTTAAAAGTTTGGGGCTATGACGCTTATGTGAAAAAGTTTCAGGTTGATAAGCTCGAACCCAAAGCGGATAAAATGCATCTTCATAGGACACCCAAAACGGTTGGGTATACCTCCTAGTTCAGATCCGAAAGCAATAGGGATTGTTTCTTGAATCGGGTCCTTTCTCGAGGAAAGGTTTGTCCTGAAAATTGAGTGGGAGGATGGTGGAGACTTGATGAGGTTGTTGAACCATCAATTCAACTAGTGTGTAGCAGGGCACAGGAAGTTGTTCCTGTGGCACCTATGCCAATTGAAGTAGAAGCTTATGATAGTGATCATGAAACTTCGGATCAAGTCACTACCAAACCTCGTAGGTCGACAAGGATGTGTACTGCTTCAGAGTGGTACGTAATCCTGTCTTGGAGGTCATGTTGCTGGACAACAATGAACCTACGATCTATGGAGAAGCGATGGTGGGCCTGGATTCCGACAAATGGCTCGGGGCCATAAAATCCGAGAGAGGATCCATGTATGAAAACAAAGTGTAGACTTTGGCAGAACTACTTGATGGTCGTAAGGCTATTGGGTACCGATGGATTTTAAAAGGAAGACAGACAATGATGGTAAGTATCACCATTAACAAAGCTCAACTTGTCATTAAGATGTTTTCCGACAAGTTTAAGGAGTTGACTACGGTGAGTCTTTCTCACTCGTAGCAATGCTAAGAGTCTGTTGGAGTTGGATTAGCAGTTACTGCATTATTTATGAAATCTTGCAGATAGGATGTCAAAACATTGTTTCCTCGACAATTTTCTTGAGGAAAGGTTGTATGTGATACAACCAGAAGGTTTTGACAATCGTGAAAGACGCTAACAAGTATGCAAAGCTCCAGCAATCCTTCTAAGGACTGGAGTGAGCATCTCAGAGTTGGAATGTATGCTTTGATGAGGTGATCAAAGATTTTGGGTTTATACAAAGTTTATGAGAAACTTGTATTTCCAAAGAAGTGAGTGGGAGCACTATAGAATTTCTGATGAATATATATTGTTGATCAGAAATGATGTAGAATTTCTGGAAAGCATATAGGGTTATTTGAAAAGTGTTTTTCAATAGAAAACCCAGATTAAGCTGCTTGAACATTGAGCATCAAGATCTATGAGGATAGATCAAAAACCGCTAAATGGTACTTTCAAATGAGCACATACCTTGACATGATCTTGAAGGTGTTCAAGATGGATCAGTCAAAGAAGGAGTTCTTGCCTGAGTTGTAAGGTATGAAGTTAAGACTTAAAGCTCGACCACGACAGAAGAGAAAGAAAGGACGAAGGTCATCCCCTATGCTTCAGATGTAGGCTCTATAGTATGCTATGTTGTGTACCACACCAGAAGTGTGCCTTGCCAAGAGCCGGTTAAGGGGTACAAGAATGATCCAGGAATGGATCATTGGACAGCGGTCAAAATTGTCCTTGGAGTAAATAAGGACATGTTTCTCGATTATGGAGGTGATAAAGAGTTCGGTGTAAAGGGTTACGTCGATGCAAGCTTTAACACCTATCCGAATGACTCTGAGTAGCAAACCGTATATGTATAGTGGAGCAACCATTTGGAAAAGCTCCAAGTGGAGCGTGCAAGCAGCATTTACAATATGACCTAGAGATTTGCGAAGTACATACGGATCTGAATGTTGCAGACCCGTTGACTAAAACCTCTCTCACAAGCAAAACATGATCAAACCCCAAAACTCATTGAGTCTTAATCACATGATGATGTGAACTAGTTTAGTAACACTAGTAAACTCTTTGGATGCTGGTCACATGGCGATGTGACCTGTGAGTGTTAATCACATGGCGATGTGAACTAGATTATTGACTCTGGTGCAAGTGGGAGACTTTTGGAAATATGCCCTAGTGGGAATAATAAATTAGTTATTATTATTATATTTCCTTGTTCATGATAATCGTTTATTATCCATGCTATAATTGTATTGATAGGAAACTCAGATACATGTGTGGGTACATAGACAACACCATGTCCCTAGTAAGCCTCTAGTTGACTAGCTCGTTGATCAATAGATGGTTACGGTTTCCTGACCATGGACATTGGATGTCGTTCATAACGGGATCACATCATTAGGGGAATGTTGTGATGGACAAGACCCAATCCTAAGCCTAGCACAAAGATCGTGTAGTTCGTATTCTAAAGCTTTTCTAATGTCAAGTATCATTTCCTTAGACCATGAGATTGTGCAACTCCCGGATACCGTAGGAATGCTTTGGGTGTACCAAACGTCACAACGTTACTGGGTGGCTATAAAGGTGCACTACGGGTATCTCCGAAAGTGTCTGTTGGGTTGGCACGAATCGAGACTGGGATTTGTCACTCCATGTGACAGAGAGGTATCTCTGGGCCCACTCGGTAGGACATCATCATAATGTGCACAATGTGACCAAGGGGTTGATCACAGGATGATGTGTTACGGAACGAGTAAAGAGACTTGCCGGTAACGAGATTGAACAAGGTATCGGGATACCGACGATCGAATCTCGGGCAAGTACTATACCGCTAGACAAAGGGAATTGCATACGGGATTGATTGAATCCTTGACATCGTGGTTCATCCGATGAGATCATCGTGGAACATGTAGGAGCCAACATGGGTATCCAGATCCCGCTGTTTGTTATTGACCGGAGAATGTCTCGGTCATGTCTGCATGGTTCCCGAACCCGTAGGGTCTACACACTTAAGGTTCGATGACGCTAGGTTTATAGGGAATAGATGTACGTGGTTAACGAATGTTGTTCGGAGTCCCGGATGAGATCCCGGACGTCACGAGGAGTTCCGGAATGGTCCGGAGGTAAATATTTATATATGGGAAGTCATGTTTTGGCACCGAAAAAGTTTCGGGTGCTATCGGTAACATACCGGGACCACCGGGAGGGTCCCGGGGGTCCACCTAGTGGGGCCACCGGCCCCAGAGGGCAGCATGGGCCAAGTGTGGGAGGGGACCAGCCCCAGGTGGGCTGGTGCGCCCCCCACTAGGGCCCAAGGCGCCTAGGGTTTGGGGAGGGGGCGCGCCTCCACCTTACTTGGGGGGCAAGTTTCCCCCTCTCCCCCCTTGGCCGCCACCCTAGATGGGTTTTGGGGCTGCCGCACCCCTTGGGGTGGGAACCCTAGAGGGGGCGCAGCCCCCTCCCTCTCCCCTATATATAGTTGAGGTCTTTGGGGCTGCAAACACAAGAGTTTCCACCTCTCCTTGGGGCATCCCTACCTCTCTCCCTCCTCGTCTCTTGCGGTGCTTGGCGAAGCCCTGCTGGAGTGCCACGCTCCTCCACCACCACCACGCCGTCGTGTTGCTGCTGGACGGAGTCTTTTTTTTGAAAGCTTAGGACAATGAGGGCAGCCCCCCACTAACTTTATATTACTTCAACCAACACAGTCTACAACACACATTCACCCTAGGGCTACATGGTGCCGACTATGTTACAACCCCCTCCACCCCGAGGGTGAGGGTAAGTAAAAGGAAAAAACAACGCTGGTTACAACTTAGATGGAAGCAACTAAATTGTCCACAAACGGGACCAAGGCCTCCTTGACTCTATGCTGCAGCATCCCGAAGTTATTTGTGAATCTTAGGAGCAAACTATCAACCGAGGGCGTTACACCTCTAAAATGCTTGTTATTGTGTTCCTTCCACAGGCTCCAAGCCGCGACGATGAAGGCTTCCATAAACATGGGGCCCGACCACCTGCCCTTCGCCTCATGCACAAGCTGTATCCTGTTCCCGCCATCAGCCCACACCACCCCCAGTTTTCTCCAGCAATTTTCACTGAAAGGGCAGTTGAAGAAGAGGTGTTCCACCGTCTCTTCAGGTGGATTAACACACATGAGACAGGTATACACATCATCTCTCAGCTTCATGCCCCTCCTCTTAAGCATGTTTCTAGTGTTTAGCCTGTCCGCAAGGAGCAACCAAGCGAAAACCCTCCACTTGTTGGTGCATTTTGATCGCCATATCCATTTGAACGCATCATCGGCCACCACCTCACGAAAGCAGTGCTCATAGTATTTGTTGGCAGCAAAATCCCCCGACCCCCAAGTACACCTCCAGGAATCGTTGGAGGTCGTGCAACTCCTCTCTGGCTTGAGGGGAGAGTGGCAGATGGAAGTTATGACCGAGGGTCAGCGCAGTCAGCATCGTTTTCACCGAGACATCCTCATGCACAGCAAAAGAGAATAGACGGGGGTGTCTATCACCGATTATCCTGTCATGCCATAGGTCTTTCCAAAAGAGGACCATGTCCCCTCGTCCCACTTCCACCGCCGTGACCCCCCTGTACGCTGGTGTGAGCTGAAGAATGTCACGCCACCAGAACGAGCCGCGGTGCTCAGTTGCATGCGGGACCAATCCCTCATAGTATGTAGACAAAATTAGGTCAACCCACGGTACATCACGGCGGTTCTAGAATTTGTGCAGCTGCTTAAGCAGCATGGCCTGGTTCTGGGTCTGCAGATCAATGACCCCCAGCCCTCCTTTCTCCTTGGGACGACATACCAGGGCCCATGCTGCCAAGGAAACAACCTTGTGCCCGTCATCAGTGTTCTTCGCCCAGAGGCAGTAACGCCTAAGCTTGTCCAGGTGTTCCAAGATTTTCGGAGGGAGTTTGATGGAGCACATAGCATAAATCGCCAGGGATGTGATCACCAAGTTGACCAGTGTTAGTTTTGATCCGAGGTCCAGCAGCGATGCAGCAGTAGAGAGGCTGCGCTCGATCGAAGCCACAAGCGGCATTAGGTCAGCCACAGTTGGCCTAGCCGTGCCCATGAGCATGCCCAGATACGTAAACGGCATCTTGCCCACCTTGCATCCAGAAATCTCAGCCAAGCGATCTGCTGCCTCATCCGTCGTGTTAACAGTCATCAGGGCGGATTTCTGGAAGTTGATGCGCAGGCCAATGGAGGAAGCATAATCTTGCAGAATGGATTTGATCATCGTCGCTTGCGCCTGATCAGCCGGCATCACCAAGATAGTGTCGTCTGCATACTATATCACAGGATAGTCATTCTCCACTGTCGGCAGCGGCAACTGAATACACCCACTACGGTATGCGTCATTGATTGCTGCTTGGAGGAGATCAGCCGCTGGATGGAGTCTTCCCCAACCTCTCCCTCTCTCCTTGCTGGATCAAGGCACGGGAGACGTCACCGGGCTGCACGTGTGTTGAACGCGGAGGTGCCGTCCGTTCGGCACTAGGATCTCCGGTGATTTGGATCACGACGAGTACGACTCCTTCAACCCCGTTCACTTGAACGCTTCCGCTTAGCGATCTTCAAGGGTATGTAGATGCACTCTCCTTCCCCTCGTTGCTACATTACTCCATAGATTGATCTTGGTGATGCGTAGAAATTTTTTGATTTCTACTACGTTCCCCAACATAAAGGGGGGAGGTGATACGTCTCCAACGTATCTACTTTTCCAAACACTTTTGCCCTTGTTTTGGACTCTAACTTGCATGATTTGAATGGAACTAACCCGCACTGACGCTGTTTTCAGCAGAATTACCATGATGTTGTTTCATGTGTAGAAAACAAAAGTTCTCGGAATAACCTGAAAATCCTCGGAGACAAGTTTCAGAAAATATAAAAAATGCTCGCAAAAGATGAAGACCAGGGGGCCCACACCCTGCCCACGAGGGTGGGGGGCGCGCCCACCCCCTCTGGGCGCACCCACCCCCTCTGGGCGCGCCCCCCTGTCTCGTGGCCCCCCTGTAGCTCCGCCGACCTCAACTCCAACTCCATATATTCCGTCTCACGGAGAAAAAATTAGGGAGGAAGTTTCATCGCATTTTACGAAATGGAGCCGTCGTCAAGCCCTAAAACCTCTTGGGAGGGCTGATCTAGAGTCCGTTCGGGGCTCCGGAGAGGGGGATTCGTCGCCATCGTCATCATCAACCATCCTCCATCACCAATTTCATGATGCTCACCGCCGTGCGTGAGTAATTCCATGGCAGGCTTGCTGGACGGTGATGGGTTTGATGAGATTTATCATGTAATCAAGTTAGTTTTGTTAGCGTTTGATCCCTAGTATCCACTATGTTCTGAGATTGATGTTGCTATGACTTTGCTATGCTTAATGCTTGTCACTAGGGCCCGAGTGCCATGATTTCAAATCTGAACCTATTATGTTTTCATGAATATATGTGTGTTCTTGATCCTATCTTGCAAGTCTATAGTCACATATTATGTGTTATGATATGACAACCCCGAAGTGACAATAATCGGGATACTTCTCGGTGATGTCCGTAGTTTGAGGAGTTCATGTATTCACTATGTGTTAATGCTTTGGTCCGGTTCTCTATTAAAAGGAGGCCTTAATATCCCTTAGTTTCCACTAGGACCCCGCTGCCACGAGAGGGTAGGACAAAAGATGTCATGCAAGTTCTTTTCCATAAGCATGTATGACTATATTCGGAATACATGCTTACATTACATTGATGAACTGGAGGTAGTTCTGTGTCACCCTATGTTATAGCTAATACACGAGGAATCGCATCCGACATAATTATCCATCACTGATCCATTGCCTACGAGCTTTTCATATACTATGCTTCGCTTATTTACTTTACCATTGCTATTGTTACAATAACTACAAAACCC
The DNA here is from genome assembly GCF_018294505.1 of Triticum aestivum. Classification (NCBI taxonomy): domain Eukaryota; kingdom Viridiplantae; phylum Streptophyta; class Magnoliopsida; order Poales; family Poaceae; genus Triticum; species Triticum aestivum. Next base: position 69,105,258 of record NC_057798.1, read on the forward strand.
AAAAATATTACTTTTACTATCTTTACCTTTACCACTATTACCATTACTATCATACTACTTTGCTACTAAATGCCTTGCTGCGGATACTAAGTTATCCAGGTGTGGTTGAATTGACAACTCAACTGCTAATACTCTAGAGTATTCTTTGGCTCCCCTTGTGTCGAATCAATAAATTTGGGTTGAATACTCTACCCTCGAAAGCTGTTGCGATCCCCTACACTTGTGGGTTATCAAGACTAATTTCTGGCGCCGTTTCCGGGGAGCATAGCTCTATTCTCTGAGTCACTTGGTATTTATATCTGCTGATCACTATGAAGAACTTGAAAGATCAAAGAACTAAAATTTATCCCTCAACTACGAGGGGAGGTAAGGAACTGCCATCTAGCTCTGCACTAGATTCTCCTTCTATTATGAATAAGCTTGCGACACCTAAACCTGCTACTGCTATGAATTCTGATATGTCGCATATTATTGATGATGCCACTTCTGCTATGCGTGGTACTTATGATGAAACTACTTCTATGCTTGATAATACTGTGCCATTAGGTGAATTTCTTGATGAACAACTTACTAGGGCTAGGGAGAATGAAATTATTGAAAATGAAATTATTGAAAATGAAATTATTGAAAACGAAATTATTGATGAAAGTGATGATGAAGGTTCTCCTCCTAATTATGAATTGCCTGTTGTTCCTGAGGGTTATGTTATGGATGAAGAAACTGCTAGAGATTTTCTTGCTTGTAATGATAGACCAGATCTTAAGAAATTGTTAGCTAAGCTAAAAAAAGACTCTAAATGCTAGAATAAAACATGACCCTGCTTTTGCCACTTCACCTATCTTTGTCACTGATAATGAATATGAATTCTCTATTGATCCTGAGATTATTACTGTAGTTGAATCCGATCCTTTTTATGGCACTGAATCTGAAACTGTTGTGGCACATCTCACCAAGTTAAATGATATAGCCACCCTGTTTACTAATGATGAGACATCTCGCTATTATTACATACTTAAGATATTTCCGTTCTCATTAAAGGGTGATGCTAAGACTTGGTTTAATTCTCTTGATCCTGGTTGTGTGCGTACTCCCCATGATATGATTTATTACTTCTCTGCTAAATATTTTCCTGCTCATAAGAAACAAGCTGCCTTGCGGGAAATATATAATTTTGTGCAAATCAAAGAAGAGAGTCTCCCACAAGCTTGGGGGAGGCTTCTACAATTACTTAATGCTTTGCCTGATCATACACTTAAGAAAAATGAAATACTTGATATCTTATATAATGGACTAACTGATGCTTCCAAGGACCACTTGGATAGTTGTGCTGGTTGTGTTTCCAGGGAAAGAACAGTCGACGAAGCTGAATTATTATTGAACAATATGCTGACTAATGAAAATAATTGGACTCTTCCTGAGCCAATTCATGAGGCCATTCCTGAACCAATTGAGCCAACTCCTGAGCTTATTTCTAAACCCACTCCGAAAAAGAGAGGTGTTCTATTTCTCAGTCCTGAGGATATGCAAGAGGCAAAGAAATAAATGAAAGAGAAAGGTATTAAAGCTGAGGATGTTAAGAATTTACCTCCTATTGAAGAAATACATGGTCTTAATATCCGCCTGTTGAAGAAACACATTGTCTTGATAACCCAACACAGGTAGTAAAGGTAAATTCTCTCTATAGATATGATAAAGATGAAATCCCGTCTACTAAATTTCATAGTCCATGCTTAGATGAATTTGATGATTTCATGAATAGACAAGCAAATTTCAATGATTATGTTGGTAGACAATTGAAGAATAATGCTTATATGATAGGACGCTTGAATGATTATATAGCTAGAGTTAAAGATGAACTTAAACTCACTATAAACATGCTTCTATGATTGCTACTCAAGCTGAACAAGTACTTAAAGCTTAGAATGAATTGCTAGTTGAATTAAATAATAAACATGACTTTGCAGTTAGAGTGGCTACTAGAACTGGTAAAACAGACTCAGGAACCTTTGTATCCTGAAGGCCACCCTAAGAGAATTGAACAAGATTCTCAGAATAATAATCTAGATGCTCATAGTTCTTCTAAGAAGAAGAAAAAGAAGAAGGATAGGACTTTGCATGCTTCTAGTGAACCTAATGTAGAAACACCTGAGAATCCTAATAATACTTCTATCTCTGATGCTGAAACACAATCCGGAGATGAACATGAACCTGATGATAATGTTAATAATGATGATGATGTTGATGCTCAACCTAGTAATAACAATGATATAGAAATTGAACCCGTTGTTGGTCTTGATAACCCACAATCAAGAAACCAACATTATGATAAGAGAGATTTTGTTGCTAGGAAGCATGGTAGAGAAAGAGAACCATGGGTTCAGAAACCAATGCCCTTTCCTCCTAAACCATCCAAGACAAAGGATGATGAGGACTTTGAGCGTTTTGCTAAAATGATTAGACCTGTTTTCTTATGCATGCGCTTAACTGATATGCTTAAAACAAACCCTTATTCTAAATATATGAATGATATCATCAATAATAAGAGGAAAATACCTGAAGCTGAGATTTCCACCATGCTCGCCAACTATACCTTTAAGGGTGGAATACCTAAGAAACTTGGTGATCCCGGAGTACCCACTATACCTTGCTCTATTAAAAGAAATTATGTTAAAACTGCTTTATGTGATTTAGGAGCCGGTGTTAGTGTTATGCCTCTTTCCTTGTACCGTAGACTTGAATTAAGTAAGTTGACACCTACTGAGATATCTTTGCAAATGGCTGATAAATCAACTGCTATACCTGTCGGCATTTGTGAGGACGTGCCTATTGTTGTTGCGAATGTTACTATCTTAACAGACTTCATTATTCTTGATATTCCCGAGGATGATAGTATGTCTATTATCCTTGGTAGACCCTTTTTAAATACTGCAGGAGCTGTTATTGATTGCAACAAAGGCAATGTCACCTTTCATGTTAATGGAAATGAGCATACGGTACATTTTCCGAGGAAGCAAATTCAAGTTCATAGCATAAATACTATTGAGAAAATTCCATCAATTATTATTGGAGGTTTTGAATTTCCTCTCCCTATTGTCAAGAGAAAGTATGATATTCTTATTGTTGGGGATGTTCATATCCCCGTTGAGGTAACCTAGTGTCACTTTGAAATTTCTCCGATTCCGTGTTATTCAGAATGAGTTGGTTCACAAGACTTGATCAACCTTGTTAGTGGATTCATTTTGATGATCACTAGACCATGATGGCGCGCGTTGCCGCACCCGTCCATTTTTATAATTAATGATAGGTATTTTGGCAAATATATTGAGATACAAACATAGAAATTAATTTTATCCATATTAGAAGAATATGTTGTTTTTTTTTAAGCTTGATTAGTTCTCATTATCAACATCATCATCATATATAATGTAAAGGTAAGTAAAGAAAAGGATTGAGCAAGCCTACATTTGTGATCAAGCAGAGAGTAGACAAATCCATCCGACCGTCGATCAGAATGCCTCCCAAGGAGAAAAATACTTCCCTTCTGCAACAACACACACAATTTCTAAAAAAGTTATAAATGAAAGTTTATAAACAACCAACAAAAAGAAAAGACTTAAATTTAGAGAGAAAACCATGCAAAATAAATAAGATGAGCAATGGTCCCGGTTTTATTAACCTTTTCACCAATTTCACAAAGCTAAATCCCATGGTAGGAGCAGTGGGACCATGTTGCTCCCTGGTCCTCACCCTTCCTCTTGTACTTTCTTCTCGCCCTCACCACCTCCATCATCTTCCTCAACAGTCGTGGCAGCATCACAGCAAGGATTTTCCCTAGGTTGGGAGAGCATGGGGGTAGCAAGGGCGAAGTTGAATAAAATAGTTGACGATGAGACGATACCTATTTTGAACTGCAAAGTGAATACAAAATGTAACTACATGTGAAGTAAATTTAACTAAAGTACATTTAAAGTTACAAACATTAGTAAGTAGCATATCTACTTTATATGTGCAAAGTTAATAATTCAGTTTTGGTTTCCACAAAATGGGAATACACGATTGTGTTGGATATAATAATACATCCAGAGAACTTCAAAATAAGTTATAGGAATTACTCCATGAAGCCATAATTGTCCAACGTTAATAATAAAATAAAGCTTTAACTTACATATTTAAATATTTTTGTGCTTTTCATAGAAACCAGAAGAAAAAAAATAGAATGTCTAGTGGGAGTGTGATATATGGAAGTCACCTCTATTGCATATGTATTGGTCTTTTTCTTTGTAACAACATGCATCGCATGAAAAGGAAGCTATTTCAATCTGTATAGTAAGTTGTTTTTTCATGCAAGTGTAGAATAATTTCTGCAAAAATTAACTGAATCGGGCGTACCAATTATTTATTGTTTGCTTGGTCTACTACTACAACTATTAAATCTAATCACACACGCCTGAAAAATACATTAGCACAACAACAGTATAGCCCTCCATTCCTTCTTTCCCTGCGTATATATAAGCAAGAAGAGATGATGATTGATGAACAAATGCATGTTGATTGAGAAATGAGATAACTCAAGATATATAAGATCCAAGCCTTTGGAAACGAGCATACAATATGTCAAAGCTGTAGTGTCGTATCCTGAATTCCCGATCTGCACCACTTCTAGATGGTCTCATAGTCAGTGTTGGTTGGGATCCATCTGCACCGAATGGACTACGTCCAACAAGTGAACATACTTTACCCGCCCTATTGACTATAGCCCCTCAAGGCCTCAACTATGTCAAAGATGTAGCAATTCAGGAGCATGCCCTGTTGGGCAGATCAAAATTATTATACATAACTCACTGAAACTACAATCAGGTGACCAAAGACGGTAAGAGCAGAACTTTTTATGTAAGACTACATAGTGAATAAACAGTGACTATGAGGAAATGTAAAGCTTCACATAATAGCATTAAATCAACTAAAGAAACTATTACTGACCTCATGATTAGCAAAATATGAACTATTGGTTTGTATTTGATTCTTAGCCATGATGCATCACAACATGCTGCACGGACAGAAGCCTTATTCTTAAGCATATATTTCGGACACAACAATCCACCAGCTCCTAGAATCTGCGGAGTGGCTGCTTGCTCACTGCAAGATTTTGAACTACATCTCCGTTCGTTCTTAGAGCGGAGTGACACTGAACGGGCCCTTCGACACTGATCAGAAGATGGAAACAAACTGGGCATGTGAAACTACAAATTAGGGAGGCGCTGCATAGACAGAAGCCTTATTCTTAAGCATGTTGTATGGAGGACGATTATGTCCGGGTAGAGCTTATAACCGGAATAGGAGCGGCAGGGCACGCGACAAGAGTCATGGAGGAGCAGAGCAGTTCAGATGTTTCGCTCAGAGCCAAAGACATTGAAAACAGAAGCGCGTGTGGTGGGATGAAGGTGCCGCTGTGAGGCGAGGAGGACAAGGGAGGGAAGAAAGTAGCGAAAGACATGCTATGGCTCCTCGTGGCACAGTGGTGCCAGAGATACTCTTGTAACGGCGGCGGCGCACTTCGAGGTCGGGAGGGAGGAGCGTGGAGTGATCTGTCTGGTGGACTGAGTTGAGGGCGACACCCACAAACGGCCCATTCGTAGTCCCACGTCGGATGAACGATGGGCCTCCAAAAATGCTACGAGAGTAGCGGCCCTTTTAGGACATCCACGCCAGATTTGGCCTACGCCGCGCTAACAGAACTTTCATGTGAATCGGACGGCCATGTACGTCAAATCGTGAGGATGGACGGCTCTGGAGTCTAATGACCTTAGAGGGCAGGATTAGTGTTCAGTTTTAATATATCTAAATGAGATGGATGAAACTAGAAGGCACAACCTTCTGTACCCTCTTTTTACTTTCTATTATTTAAAATAAATAAAGCAAAAATAGTATTATCTGTCCGTTTTCTGAATTATCCGTGCAATAAAAATTATCCCGAAAATAAAAGTGCTCCAAATGACCTGCAAATTTAGTATGATTTTTTATGAATTATTTGATGATTTTAGGCACTGAAAACACTGCGGGGGGTTTGCCACCTGGCCACGAGAGTGGAGGGCGCGCCCACACCCCCTAGGCGCGCCCCCCTGTTTCGTGGGCCCCTGGTGGACCCCCTCCACTTATGCCAGCACCCACACACTCCATCTTCTTCCCAAAAAAATCCCCATCCAGCTCAAGCACGAGTTCTAGCTCGTTTTGCTGCGATTTTTGATCTCCTTGCTCAAAGCTCCATTCACAAAACTACTTTGGGAGATTGTTGCTTGAAAAGAAATATGTTCAGGAAAATATACCAAGGTGGTTGTTGAGTAAAGAAAGGACCTAGGCTTGCTATGCGTGAGCAAGACGATGAACCACCAAGGGAGGCTGAAGTGCGGTCTTGTGAATGGCCGTCAGAAGAATTTATGGTCAATGCAGGCATTAAGGATGAATTTGATACATATGTGCGTAATGCTGATCTTGAGGTCTTCATGCAAGATAAGTGTCCTCGGTACTACTATCTAACTGATTCGTTTGTGAGAAGGTTTAAATTTTCATCTTCGCGTAATTCTCATAGTGTCCTATTTGATATTTATGACAAATCATATACCATGGACCTGGAAGATTTTACTACTGCTTGCAAACTGCCGCAGTGGGGAAGTGCTAATGATCCCCACAAATCTGAATTTAGAGATTTCCTTGCTAGTATTACTATGGGAGAATCTAGAGATATTACACAAGCTACCATAGGAAGCATTCATTTTCCTGCTATACATTATTTTGCTCTCTTCATTGGTAGATGCATTAACAGTAAAGATGAAGCATGTCATATGTGTGTCCCTAACCTTTGCATCCTTAAGAGTGATGTGTTAGGTTATAAAGATTATAACTTGGGGGCAATAGTTGCACGTAGGTTGCATAAAAATGGTAGAGCTGGAGATTTATTTGGAGGAATTTATGCGACCCGTGTGGCAAATTATCTTGGTATAGCCCCACGAGAGGGTGATATGATGTTGCCGCCTGCTTATTTAAATTATGACGCTATGGTCAAACATCGTTTTCTTAAGAGGAATGAACAATTCCTCCAGTATCGACTAATCTTAGACAAACATAGCTCTGTCCATGTTACTCTTCCTGCTCCTTCCCTGTTGGATTACCACGCAAAAGGAAGATATGTTGTTACCAGGGAGGAAGCAGCTGAACAGGAGGAGAGAGCAGAGCTGGCTCGCCAACATGCCGCAGCCCAGGAGGCATTTACTGCTGCATCTCAGTACGACCCCAGTTATAACTACGGATATCAGTCAGGCTACCTGTGGCCATAGACCAACTTAGGCCAAAAGCCTAAGCTTGGGGGAGTACATATTTCTCACCGACTTTACATTCATGTTCACACACTATTCTAGTCGTCGGTGCTCATACTCTTTCATTGTATTATCCATGCTAGTTTAATTTTCCTTTTTTTCTAGTTTTCTTCTTGTGTGTTTGATAAACCTTAAGAAAAACCAAAAAATTAGTTAGTTTAATTTCCATGCTTGTAGTAGAAATTAAAATGAAAACCCAAAAATATTTCTTGTTCTTCTTTTACTTGTTGGGAGCTTTCCTGTGTAAATAGTTTTCTTTTCTTTTCTTTCCTTTGAGGGGTTGAGAGTAGAAGACCATATTGAAAATGTTTAGTGGATCTCATATGCATGATTGTTTATTTAACTTAGAGCCCATATTATTTTGTCTTCTCTCTTGAGTTGAATGCTTGCAGATTCCAGCTTAGTCCAATGCATGTGCACTATTATTATTATACACATCGTTTGGTCGTGCGAGTGAAAGGTAATAATGACGATATATGATGGACTGATTGAGATGAGAGAAGCTGGTACGAACTCGACCTCTCTTGTTTTTGTAAATATGATGAGTTCATCATTCCTGATTCAGCTTATTATGAAGTAAACATATTTGCAATGACATTTAGAGATTATAGTTGCTTGTGCCATGCTTGATTAGCTATGAGTTATAATGGTTTACCTTGCATGCCAACATGCTATTAGAATGATTATGATGTGGTATGATGGGATGGTATCCTCCTTTGAATGAATTGAGTGACTCGACTTGGCACATGTTCACGCATGTAGTTGAAACAAAATCAACATAGCTTTCATGATATTTATGTTCATGGTGGATTATATCCTACTCATGCTTGTATTCGGTGTGAATTAGTTTTAATGCATGTTTATGAGTGTTGTCGCTCTCTCAGTTGGTCGCTTCCCAGTCTTTTGCTAGCCTTCACCTGTACTAAGCTGGAATACTGCTTGTGCATCCAAACTCCTTAAACCCCAAAGTTGTTCCAATGAGTCCACCATACCTTCCTATATGCGGTATCTACATGCCGTTCCAAGTAAATTTGTATGTGCCAAACTCGAAACCTTCAAATGAAATTCTGTTTTGTATGCTCGATCAGCTCATGTTTCCACTAGGGATGCCTATATCTTCCATGCTAGGTGGGTTATTCTCAAGAGGAGTGGACTCCGCTCCTCATTCATGAGAAAGGGCCGGTAACCGGAATGCCCGGTCCCATGATCCAAAAAGATCAAAGCAAATCAATATAATTAAACAAAGCTCCCCCAGGATTGTTGTTAGTTGGAGGCACTCGTTGTTTCGAGCAAGCCATGGATTGATGCTTGTTGGTGGTTGGGGGAGTACAAACTTTTACCATTCTGCGTGGGAACTTAATGCATGTAGTATGGAAGATACAACCATCCCATAGTTGTTGCGTTGACAGCGAAAGTATGCCGCCCAAAATGTTATTCAATCTGTATTTTAAAATCGAGCTCTGGCACCTCTACAAATCCCTGCTTCCCTCTACGAAGGGCCTATCTATTTACTTTTATGTTGAGTCATCACCTTCTTATTAAAAAGCACCCGCTGGAGAGCACACTATCATTTGCATTCATTACTATTGGTTTATATTGGGTATGACTTGACTGGATCTCTTTTACCATGAACTACAATGTTTAGTCAGTCCTTGATCTTTAAAGGTGCTTTGCATTTATGTTTTGCGGTCTCGGAAAGGGCTAGTGAGATACCATTTTGTTATATCATGTTATGATTGTTTTGAGAAAGTGTTGTCATCCGAGTTTTATTATTATGGCTCGCTAGCTGATTATGCTATTGATATGAGTAATTGTGAGACCAAGGTGTTATTGTGAGTATGGTTAGTTCATAACACTTGTTGAAACTTGAATGCTGGCTTTACATGTTTACAACAACAAGAGAAAATAGAGTTTGTAAAAGTTTTTCTTTATCACTTTCAGTTTATCAACTGAATTGCTTGAGGACAAGCAAAGGTTTAAGCTTGGGGGAGTTGATACGTCTCCAACATATCTACTTTTCCAAACACTTTGGCCCTTGTTTTGGACTCTAACTTGCATGATTTGAATGGAACTAACCCGGACTGACGCTGTTTTCAGTAAAATTACCATGATGTTGTTTCATGTGTAGAAAAATAAAAGTTCTCGGAAAGACCTGAAAATCCTCGGAGACAAGTTTCAGAAAATATAAAAACTGCTCGCAAAAGATGAAGACCAGGGGGCCCACACCCTGTCCATGAGGGTGGGGGGCGCGCCCACCCCCTCTAGGCGCGCCCCCCCTGTCTCATGGGCCCCCTGCAGATCCGCCGACCTCAACTCCAACTCCATATATTCCGTCTCACAGAGAAAAAAATCAGGGAGGAAGTTTCATCGCGTTTTACGATACGGGGCCGCCGCCAAGCCCTAAAACCTCTCAGGAGGGCTGATCTGGAGTCCGTTCGAGGCTCCGGAGAGGGGGACTCGTCGCCATCGTCATCATCAACCATCCTCCATCACCAATTTCATGATGCTCACCGCCGTGCGTGAGTAATTCCATCGTAGGCTTGCTGGACGGTGATGGGTTGGATGAGATTTATCATGTAATAAAGTTAGTTTTGTTAGGGTTTGATCCCTAGTATCCACTATGTTCTGTGATTAATGTTGCTATGACTTTGCTATGCTTAATGCTTGTCACTAGGGCCCGAGTGCCATGATTTCAGATCTGAACCTATTATGTTTTCATGAATATATGTGTGTTCTTGATCCTATATTGCAAGTCTATACTCACCTATTATGTGTTATGATCCGACAACCCTGAAGTGACAATAATCGGGATACTTATCGATGATGACCGTAGTTTGAGGAGTTCATGTATTCACTATGTGTTAATGCTTTGGTCTGGTTCTCTATTAAAAGGAAGCCTTAATATCCCTTAGTTTCCACTAGGACCCCGCTGCCACGGGAGGGTAGGACAAAAGATGTCATGCAAGTTCTTTTCCATAAGCATGTATGACTATATTCGGAATACATGCCTACATTACATTGATGAACTGGAGCTAGTTCTGTGTCACCCTATGTTATAGCTATTACATGAGGAATCGCATCCGACATATTTATCCATCACTGATCCATTGCCTACGAGCTTTTGATATACTGTGGTTCGCTTATTTACTTTACCATTGCTATTGTTACAATAACTACAAAACCCAAAAATATTACTTTTACTATCTTTACCTTTACCACTGTTACAATTACTATCATACTACTTTGCTACTAAATACCTTGCTACAGATACTAAGTTATCTAGGTGTGGTTGAATTGACAACTCAACTGCTAATACTCAAGAGTATTCTTTGGCTCCCCTTGTGTCGAATCAATAAATTTGGGTTGAATACTCTACCCTCAAAAGCTGTTGCGATCCCCTACACTTGTGGGTTATCAAGAGGGGACCTTTAGTCCCCACCCTCTAGTGCCGGTTATAGAACCGACACTAAAGGGCCTTACGAACTGGTGCTATAGCCCAGTTCTGCACTAGTGTTTAGGCACCGGTTTTGGCCAAGAAGCAGCGCGGATAGGTGCGGCAAGCGCACATGGGCCGCGGCCAGCCGAGCGACGTAGTCCGGCCGACCTTTATGGGGGCTCCGGTTCCGGCCAAGCTGTTGCACGGCTAGGTCCGGCAAGCGCACATGCACGCGGGCGGTGATACGTCCATTTTGCATCATGCTTTTATATCAATATTTATTGCATTATGGGCTGTTATTACACATTATATATCAATACTTATGGATATTCTCTCTCATTTTATAAGGTTTACCATGAAGAGGGGGAATGCCGGCAGCTGGAATTCTAGCTAGAAAAGGAGCAAACATTGGAAACCTATTCTGCACTGCTCCAAAAGACCTGAAACTCCACGAAACTTATTTTTGGAATTAATAAGAATTATTGAGCGGAAGAAACACCTCAGGGGGCCCACACCCTGGCCAGGAGGGTGGGGGCACGCCCACCCGTACTAGGCGCGCCCCCTGTCTCCTGGGCCCCCTGGTGGCCCTCCGGTGTCCATCTTCTGTTATATGAAGGCTTTTACCTTGAAAAAAATCGTGGGCAAGCTAACAGGACGAAACTCCGCCGCCACAAGGCGGAACCTTGGCGGAACCAATCTAGAGCTCCGACAGAGCTGTTCTGCCGGGGAAACTTCCCTCCGGGAGGGGGAAATCATCACCATCGTCATCATCAACGATCCTCTCATCGGGAGAGGGTCAATCTTCATCAACATCTTCACTAGCACCATCTCCTCTCAAACCCTAGTTCATCTCTTGTATCTAATCTTGTATCCAAAACCACAAATTGGTACCTGTAGGTTGCTAGTAGTGTTGATTACTCCTTATAGTTGATGCTTATTGGTTTACTTGGTGGAAGATCATATGCTCAGATCCTTAATGCATATTATTACTCCTATGATTATGAACATGAATATGCTTTGTGAGTAGTTACATTTGTTCCTGAGGACATGGGTGAAGTCTTGCTATTAGTAGTCATGTGAATTTGGTATTCGTTCGATATTTTGATGAGATGTATGTTGTCTCTCCTCTAGTTGTGTTATGTGAACGTCGACTACATGACACTTCACCATTATTTGGGCCTATAGGAAGGCATTGAGAAGTAATAAGTAGATGATGGGTTGCTAGAGTGACAAAAGTTTAAACCCTAGTTTATGCGTTGCTTCGTAAGGGGCTGACTTGGATCCATATGTTTAATGCTATGGTTAGGTTTACCTTAATACTTCTTTTGTAGTTGCGGATGCTTGCAATAGGGGTTAATCATAAGTGGGATGCTTGTCCAAGTAAGGGCAGTACCCAAGCACCGGTCCACCCACATATCAAATTATCAAATTACCGAACGCGAATCATATGAGCGTGATGAAACTAGCTTGACGATAATTCCCATGTGTCCTCGGGAGCGCTTTTCTCATTATAAGAAATTGTCCAGGCTTGTCCTTTGCTACAAAAAGGATTGCGCCACATTTCTGCACTTTATTTACTTTCATTGCTTGTTACTCGTTACAATTTATCTTATCACAAAACTATCTATTACCTACAATTCCAGTGCTTGCAGAGAAAACCTTACCGAAAACCGCTTATCATTTCCTTCTGCTCCTCGTTGGGTTCGACACTCTTACTTATCGAAAGGACTACGATAGATCCCCTACACTTGTGGGTCATAAGGCGGCGGCTAGCCGAGCCGGGACGGGATGAGATATGGTAGGTTGTAGGCTTGGTGGGAACGGGCGGCCGGAGGAGAACGAAGCCACGAACCATCTAGGTGCACACCACACGTAGGTAGAACAAGATCCGGGCGGCTGGAAGGACCTGGAAGTTGGAGGAGCAGGAGCTTCAGCTCGATCTTGAGTGTAGACGGAAGGGGAAAGATGTGGATAGGAGTGTATGAAATAAGGGAGCCGTGTGATGGCTGCGTCGCAGGGATGGTCGCACCCAACAGCCGCAGGCAAGCCGCATCCACCGGTTGGCCGGACACAAATGTTTTCCATAAAAGTAAATCTCAATGTAATCTTGCGACGGTGTAAAGCACGGTGATCTGAACGATCTTATATTTATTTTCGGAGGAAGTATTATAGGAAAATAAATGATGTGAGGGGTGAGAGAAAGGGGAAATTGACCGGGTGTGTCTGTATAGAAATAACAACTATATTTACGAGTGCGTCGCATATCATGGGCTCTAGAAAATAGATTTCTCTTTCCCCACAAACCTGAAAAGAGCTTTTCCCTTCTCCCACGAATCTTCTTTCTCGCGCGCGAACGAAATCAGATTGAGCAAATACTCCCCCTCACTTCTCCTTCTCCGCAACGCCTCCATAAACGAACAAGGCATGTTCAATCTGTCTCCTGTTGCAGCTTTCTTATATTAAATAAAACCTAAATACTCAATCGTGCAGCTGCACCATAAGGACGACGCGAGCGCACACGCGAGAGCCGTCTCATGCGGCCGATCGCCGCCAACACGCGCAGAATCGTCCCGACGAGAACAATAATAACCCATGTGACGACAAGCGCAAGGGTGGGGCCCACGTTGGGACAATGCATGAGGTGGGGATTTAGTTGGAATGTAGATCTGCATGCACTAATTTAGCGTTTTCAGAATTTTGAAAAGCTATAACTTTTAGACCAAGCATCAAAATTAAGATCTGTTTTCACCCTTAGGTTAATCGCAAACGAGATCTTCAAAACTAAATCCCATATGAGTATGTTTCGATTAAATTTTTTCATGAGCAACTTTGGGTGCTACGAAGGCAACTTTAGTGCTATAGGAAAGCAACTTCTTGTTAGTTTGTTTAGTATGACTGTCTATGATTGAAAATCTCTTTGAAGTTGGCTATCATGACTATCTAGTTAACTAGCTTCACTTCTAAGTTTTCTACCATAATTAACTTCGCCTCCAATTTGATAGTATTGTAGGCAACTTAGTTTCTCGGGTAGGCTAACATTATCCTAAGCTGCTTGCCATGACAAGCGAGTAGCTTAACATCATCCTTAGTTGCATGTAATACTTTTTGGTATGGTAAACAACTTAGTTTCATAGAAAGGCAACTTAGTAACATTGATGGACATTATAGGCAACTGAAATAGAAATGGTAGGCAACAGAGCATCACAAGTAGGCAACTAATTTGTAAAGTTAGGCAACTAACATCAATGTTAGGCAATTTCATAGTATTTGTAGGCAACTAAGCATCAACCATAGGCAAACTGGTCACTAATGATAGGCAACTGTGCACCACTGTTAGGCAATTTCATAGTAACTGTAGGCAACTGGGTATCAACCATAGGAAACTAATCATCAATGATAGACAACTATGCATCAATGTTAGGCAATTTCATAGTATTTGTTGGCAACTGAGCATCAAGATAGGCAACTAGGTATCAATGTTAGGCAACTTCATAGTATTTGTAGGCAACTGAGCATCAATCCTAGGCAACTAATAATCAATGATAAGCAACTGAGCAACCATGATAGGCAAGTTGGTATAAAGGTAGCAAGATTCACAACACATAGTGCAGTGAAATTGCTTTGTATGTAGCACTAAAGGCACCTCATGTTTTGTGTGATTTTATTGTTTTGACACAAATCAACCTAATAGAAAGTCAGGCAAAAAATAAGAAGTTGCTTCTCTATAGAACTAAAGTTGCCTCCATTGCATCCGAAGTTTCCCGTGAAAAAAGTTTGTCAAAAGATACTCTATTGGGATCTAGTTTTAAAGAGTCACGAGGAGCCTAATAGTCAAAACGGATCTAAATTCCGACCTTCGAATCAAAAGTTATAGCTTTAGAAAAAAATTGGAACCTAAATTAAATGCACGAGAGACATGAATCTTAGCTGATTTGTTAGACCAGCGTCACGGGGAAAGAGAACCACGTTTTTCCGAATCAGGACAGCTAGGTGAGACAGACGAAATAGAAGAAGTTGTAATTTCCTATTTGGGTAGGGCTGCTTGATGATGCAGACGGGCGCACGGGCGCTCCATAGCCAGATCCTACATAAAAACTGGTAGGTTCAAAAATAGGCAACTGCTAGGCGCCAGCTGACCCGCACTAGTTTCTGTCGGTGCTGTGCAAGCCATTTGATACGTGCACTCCAGCAGTTAAGATGCGTTTGGTTATCTGCATTATGTCCAGTCACGCACACGCCGGATGTTTTGAGTTGTTTGGTTGCTGGGTCACATATAAATGTTGGCCCGCATGAAACTTAAAGCACTCTCCAGCTAGACCTGCTAGGAATGGCCGAATCAGCAGTTTCCAGCAAGCTAGGCTGGGTCGAGCCACCTTGAGCGCACATGATGTGTCCCCTTGCATGAGCGAATACAGGAGGGATGCTAGCTCTCTATGTGGTTTTTTCTCCTACCTCGACTAAGAGCAACTCCAAGGTGGCGACACATTTCGCCCGCACGTGTCTGTTTGGGTCGGCGCGGACAGAAAAGTAGGTCCAACGCGCTGACCTAAACAGACATGTGTCTGCTTTTCGTCCGCCTGCCGACCCATTTTTGGCCTATTTTTAGCCGGATTTGCGGCGGCGCGAACACGAGACAGACGCATGCGCGCCTGCCTTCTCCTCCCCCTGGCCCGCTGGTTGGTGGCAGCCTCCACCATTTCCTTCCATTTATCCCTAAAACCCACCCGCCCCGCGCGCGCTCCCGCCGCTCGCCATGGATGCCGACCTCGATGCCGCCGCTGGCCTCGCCTCCCTCGCCTCGTCTGGCATCACGTCCTCCCCCTCCGGGAAAGGCAAGCCTCGCGCCTCCCGCAAGACCGCCGTCACGCCTAAGCCAAAGAAGAAGCTGATGGCCGAAGAGCGGGCAAGGGAGTCGACGAACAGAAAGGGTCGGAGGCACGCGACGGATGCAAGGGAGGAAGCCATCGTGGTGGCTGCCATCGCCGCCGTCGCGCAGCAGGAGGCCACGAACGCCCGCGTCACGACGACAACGAGGGAGGCGCTAATTCTGCTAGGGTTAAAGCCTGGCCAGCACGGCCTCATCAATGCCGCCGTGGCCGCGGCCAGCACCGGCTCATCTGCGTTCCCTCGGATGGTGCTGCCCGACTTGCCCCGCGCATCGGCGACGCAGCCGATACCCCGGCTTCCACGACTACCTGCAGGCCTCCCGACTCTCCGAGGAGTGCTCGCCCGAGGTGAGCGTGGTGGTGACTTCCATACCCGCACCCATCGACCGCAAGGCCACACCGGTGGTCGGTGGCTCATCATCCGGAGGGGCGAGGAGACGCATGCGGCACATGCCAGCCAACGTGTTGTCGGACACACGCTACCTGTTCGACGGAATGCCGGCCTCCGGCAACGACAACTACATGCAGAACATCATCTTCGAGGGTGGTGCGCCGGCCGCTGGCGGTGCTGCCGGGGTCGGCTGCGATCCCGAAGAGACACAAAACCAAGACGGACGAGGTGCGTTCATGTTGTCCACCTTTGATCAAGATCGGGTCGCCTTCATGCATGATCAGGTCGGCCTCGACCTAGACGACTTCCCGCTCGACCACGAGTTTCTGGAGGACTACGCACAAGAGGAAGATGATGACTTGGACATCAAAGTGGAGCATTTGTTCGAGGACGAGCTCGCCAACCAAGCCACTGGGGTGAAGCCCAAGCGCTAGAGCAAGCGGATGAAGGCATACGCGGTGGCCAAGGACAAGCTCATTTGTGAGTGTTGGAGGGACATTGGGCAAGACCCCAAGACCGGCGCCAAACGAAAAGCTTTAACCTTTTGGATTCATGTCCACCGTGAGTTCCATGAGTGCAAGAAGTTTCCGCCATACCAAATGGAAAGCATGCGCGGGTGGGTGTCCATTTCGAAGCGATGGAGGATGATCCAACGAGAATGCAACAAGTTTTGTGCCACTCTTGAGAGCATCAAGGCACGCCCCATGAGCGGCATCGACATGCAAGACATGGTATGCTAGCAAACGACCCTCTTTTGTGTCATTCCTTTTATGCTTGCATGTCCATTTCCATATCCATTTGCCAATATGCTTGCATGCAATACATTTGTAGGCATTAAAGGTCCAACACGATGGCAAGTGCTTCAACCTCTCCCATTGTTGGAGGGTCATCAAAGACGAGGAGAAGTTCAAGGCGCAATATGCCGTCCTCAAGTCGCGTGGGGGGAAGAGGGCCGTGGAAGAGGAAGATGGCGAGAAGCCACGGCCGCGCAGGAAGACCAACTCCAAGAAGGAGGACAAGCGGGATGCGGCGTAGAACGCCTTGATTGCAAGCATGGAGGGCATGATTTTCAAGAAGGACTCAAGGAAGGAGGAGCGCCGGCGATACAAAGAAGAACAAATGAACGCCTTCATGGAGATCCAAAGGAGGAGGCTTCAGATGGATGCGGAGAAGCAAGCCATGATGCTTGAGATGGAGGCAGAGAAGCAAGCCAAGATGCTAGAGATCGAGGCCGCCAACGCCAAGACCAAGGCAAAAGAAGTGGCTCTCGCAAGCATGATGACCGGGGTGGAGATCATGAAAGTGGATCTCAACACCGTGTCGCCAAGGAAGAGGCCGTGGTTTGAGAAGATGCAGGCCAACATGCTCAAGTTCGACGACGAGTGACCTATGGTGGCGAGCGCCATCCTTTTTTATATGCCGGCAAGTGTGCTGGCATGACCACGGCCGTGATAGCATGGTCGAACTCCCGCCGCTTTTTGTGTGCTGGCATGTGTGAAGACCGCTGGCAAGTGCGCCAGCCGAACTGTGTGGTGTTTTCTGAAGCTGGCATTGTATGCCCGCGCTGGCATGGTGTCGGCATGAACTTTGGGTGACGACATGGCCGCTGGCATGAATTATGGCCGCGGGCCTTTTTCAAAAATTGCGTGCGGACATGAAATGGGTCGGCGTGTTGGGCGGACTACCGACCCAAATTTCAAACGGGCGGACGCCGAGCGGGCGGCCGACCCAAACGGACAAAAAACGGACAAAAGCGTCGTCCATTTGGGTCGGCGCGTTCGAGTTACTCTAAAACTCTTCTCTAATCTTTTTTTTTCGTCCCTTCTGATCTATACAACTATACTTCGATTCGAGATAAGGTCTATAAAAAAAGATGCACATCGCGTCAAAGGCGAGGTGGCCTTGAGGGGCGGCCATGCCCTCAAGTGTGGTTGTGAGCACAAAAGAGAAGGGGAGGAAGAGGGGGGAGAAGAAGCCGAGGAGAAAGAGGAGAACGGGAGGAGGGAGACGAGTCGGGGAACGGCGATGCGTCGCAGGGGCTGCCGTCACCGGTAAACAAGGACCCCAGCGGCTAGTCATGAACGAGTACCAGATCACCTCGCCGCCGTTCTTGAACACAGTGCTCACCCGCATCGGATTGACCATCACCGCAAGCGCTTGTCCCGGTGCATCGCGCCGGGGCTTTCCGCAAGGGTCTCCGGCGCATCCGAGATGGAGCTGGACCTGGCCGCGCACAGGCGCTGGTGCGGCATTGGCGAGTCCACGAACTAGAGGGTCGGGCTGCTGCTGCCCACCACCACGGCGTCATCCGCGCAGGAGACCGGCGTGGTTCCAGCATCCCTACGGTTCATGCAGCGCCGCCGCATAGCCATTTCCAACACACCAAGCAAATAATCAGTTGGGCATCGACGACGTGCCAACTAAACAAATGTAAAGAACGGATCTAGGTGGACGGTCGCTCAAAGGCTGATTTCACTGGTCTGACGACGTTAAATCAGAAATCAGCAACAAAACAGACATCACGATGTGGGAGCAGCCGAACATCAGCTATGGTTATAATTCCATAGGCAAATTACAAAGTATTCAAATGTTTTACAGCATCTTCCATGATGAGATAACAGACGGTGGTGGCGGGTATGTGAACACGGCTTACACAGCATCAAGATACACTTTGTTGACATTCCAGGACATCAACCATGATATTCCACCTGCACGAAAATGTCTTCCTGTGATGATGGTGGACTTGGTTGAGCACAGCCGTC
Organism: Triticum aestivum; assembly: GCF_018294505.1. Classification (NCBI taxonomy): domain Eukaryota; kingdom Viridiplantae; phylum Streptophyta; class Magnoliopsida; order Poales; family Poaceae; genus Triticum; species Triticum aestivum. The sequence goes on from NC_057798.1 coordinate 69,124,103, forward strand.
AAAGTCATTAATGAACAATCGCCTTGGAGCCAAGGGTTGGGCATTGGAGGCATAGTGGGGGGCTTACACATTTCACTTGATGGCACTGAGGAATACATAAGCATCATGAGTAAGTTATATTAATATATAAATAAAACAAAATAATGTTATTTAATGCATGGAGTGCTTTCATCAGGAGAAGAAAGTTGAACAAATGGAAACGATTTCACATGCTAGAAAATTTGTTGGAAACATTTGTACTTTAATATTTTTGTTCCGATCCGATCATCCAACAGCAAATTTGTCGCAATAGTGCATATGAATTCTGAAAACTCAAGCACCCAACAACTTAGTGTCACGTCAACTAGTTAAAGTAAACAAGTTCTGCTCCCAAAAGTCACCTGTTATTACAAAATACAGTGGGGAAAAACTTTCACCACAAACAAGGGAATACTCGAAAGTTCAATATATCACAAAACCAAGATCCCCATCATTACACACCATATAATATCTTCACAAGTCGAATTTTAAAAAACATCAGCTAGTAAGCCTGCTCAATTAACACAGCTGGGTTTTTGCAATCAACTTTACTGCACTGGCTAACTTGCAATTGCGAGGTTGTATTCTCCAATTCAAGATGCATATAATTTTCCCATTTGGGGAAAACGCCATCACAAACCCTTCACAAGTTCTGCTTATAATTGAATGAGATCTTGCGAGTCCAAAAAGATACTTCTTAGCTCATGCAATGGTTTCACTTACTGATTTGGCACATTAATGCCCGGTTCTTTTGGCGGCTTCTAAAATAAGCTGCCCCCTCACCAGCTTATTTTAGACGCCAGCCCCAATACTCATTTTAGCTTCCAAACTAATTAATCCTTAACTACTCTAGAAGCCACAACGAATATTGGGTGGGGTTTATAAATTAGCTGGGAAGGGGGCGGCTTATGCGATAAGCCGCCAAAAAAACTGGGCCTCAGTACAGGATGCAGTTTAAAAATAATATCCCTCTTGATAATGTTGCAAGTTGTTAACAGGGTAGCAACTTTAATATGGTCTCTGAAATACAAATAATGATTAATTAATTATCCAATTCAGTTCCGTTAAATATAGAACAGTTATTTAAACGGACATTTGCTTCCCTATATATAACAATTTATAGAACACATTTTATATGGAATCATGATATTAAATATTAATGTTCAATAATTTGTAACAATTTAGAATTAAATATCCTGAGTCAAGAAGAACTAGGATAAAAGAACAGCACCATATTATAAGCATTCACAATGTTTTTACCTAATTGAGTTGAAGTTGAAGACGACATGGGCTGGCCAGTTCGTTTCAAACTGGGTGGCTGGAATGGGGTTTGCTGCTGATACTTGGCATAGTATCCTGGGTGTGCGCCATGATATCTCCATTCCACATGTTTTGCTGGGTTTTCTGTAGAAGGGTTTACACATCTTATTGAAGGAGCTGGCAAAATGGACACATCTATAATAGTAGGAAGATGATTACAGCGAGCCTACCAGAGCAGAATCGCCCAATGAAAGATGATCATTCAGTGCACCACTCTGAGCACCACTCTGAGCAGACTCTGCTGCAAATTGCGCATCACATGGCCTTAAGCAAAATAAGAGGCAGAATGTCAAGGGGCATGGAGTAAAATAAGTTGAGAACTGGTAAAAATACAATTAGTTTGGCAAATATTTTCAGTTTGCATAGAAGTTAAACAGAATAGAAAACAGAGCAAAACAAAAACCATGCCTTGGACTTGAAGTGGTATTCAGATATTTGGAGAATGCACAGGAAATGAAGGTATTCCTGAAGGTCTCATCTAAGTAAGTGGCTCTTGAGGCACAATATGGTTTGAGGACTTCCAGCGACTTCTTTCCAAGATCTACAGAAAGCATCCATGCGTCCTTATCATCCACTTTAGACATGAGGTAGACAATATCACCACCATCAATGCTGAAGGCCGGGAAGCCTGGTGTAGTCTTTAGGTTCCTCAATATGCATTTCTGAGTTCTACTATCCCACAGGTGAGGTAGTAGCAAAGCATGCTGTGGGTCGGCTGATATGTCATCAACATGGACAGTGTGCCCCTTTCTCCAATAGTTCCAAGAAATGCTCCTAGAGAATGTTCGGATGTTCCAGCCATCAGGTACAGACTTCATTTCGTTCTCGAGAGAGTCCATTTCATGATGCTTGACGATATCGCTATCACAGATGGTATCTAGGAAGTCAAGAAATGCGGTAGTCTTGAAACTCCTCAGGTGGATAAACATAGCCCATTTGGAACAATGTTCGATCTCAATGAAGTTGATAAAACCATCGGGCGAGCCTGTGACGTCCCGCACTGGCCATACTTTGGTTTCACGGTTCACTTTATAACTGGCCTTGGGCAGCGGGAGGAAGCAGAGGACAGGATCCTTCTGAAGCAGATCACAGACAAGGATGCCGCGCCAGAGGTCCACCCATCCAACAGTGCTTACCCCCAGAGAGATCACCTTGTCGGTTTGGCTTGGCAGGTCCCGTGGAACGACATTGGCAGACTCCTTCAGCTGCACGTGTTTGGTGCTCCACTCCCCCGTCTCCGACGAGAAGATGTGCAAGTTGTAGTGCCCAAGGTCTTCTCCATTCAGGGAAAGATCAGCGACCAGGAAATTGTCGCCCTAGCGGGGCACGATGGCAGCGTGCCATGAGTGCCTGTAGGCTGGAGGAGAACGAGGGACGGGTCTGATGGTGTGCTTGCCGCTGGGGGCAGCCTTGTAGACGAGGTACTCGAGGTAATGGGAGTTTTTGTCTGTGCTAGGCAGGGGAGGAACCCTAGCCGCCGGCCGCCTCTCCACCTCTCTTCTCCTCCTCCTCCCGCCGCCGCCAGAGGGCGCGCCCGGGCGAAGCCCGGCCGGCGGCGGCGGCGGCGGGGCGTCTTCATCGCCTCGTTCGGGAGGGCTGGCGCGGGCCGGCCGACCTAGATCTGGTCACGGTGTTCTCGCGGGGCGCCGCGGCGCGGCCCCTCATCGGCGCAGGTTGGAGCGCGGGTGTGCGGGTGGTGTGATGGGTTGCTCCTCGGTGGTGCTCGGCTGGTGTGGTGACGGCGGCGGCTCGATCCAGATCTGGTTGGGGCGGGCTGCGGGCGGTGCGGGCTGCGGGCGGCTTCCTCCGCCGTGGCCGGCTGGCGGAGGGGTCAGCGCAGCAGTGGTGGCCTCGGCCTCGGCCTTCCCCTCCTCTTCTTCATCCGGGGGGGAGGAGGTGGGATGGGCCGGGGGTCGGGGATGGCTGCCGGCGCCCCAGCCGAAGCTGACCTCGTGGCGGCAACGCTTTGGGGTTGGCCAACGGATTGTGGTTCCGGTGGTGCGTGCCCGGCGGTTTGGCGACCCGTGCACGAGGGATGGAGGTCTTCGATCAAATCCGGGTGAAAACCTGCCATTAGCGATTGCCAAGGCCGGCGATGGCGACGCTGTCTGCGTCGTTCCCTTCCTGAAGGCATCGTCGTGGAGAAGTTCAAGGCCACTCTCTGCTACCTCCGGGGAAAACCCTAGATCAATAGATCGGATGACGGCGGCTCGCTGGTGTCGTTTCCCCCCTGGGGGCGTCATTCTTGGAGGTGCACACGGGCTCGAGGGACTAGAGGACGGTGACTTTGGTGGAGCGGTGCTTCATCTTACACATTGATGGTGGCGGATCTCGGCGGCGTGGCGCTGTGGAGACTCGGCGTCTGATGCGCGGAGATGGACTCGCGCAGGAGGTGGAAGCTGTCTGGCGTCATGGTGGCGTTGATGGCAGATAGGCCTGGCAAGGTCGGTGCAACAGTACAGCTCTGAAGATGGATTGGTGGCAGGCGGCTGCGGCGGCCTCATACCCGGCAGGGGTCTTGGTTGAGAAGCACGCCGGACTGGTGGGTGCCCATACCAGGCATGCGTCCTGGGTGGGACCTCAAGTCTTTAGATGTTTAGGTTTGGCTGCGTGGTCTGTTTGGTATTAGGCCCAGACTTTCAGCGCCCCTACATCAACTGGATAGGGATAGCGACAGTTGTTGCTTGTTTTGGTGGCTTTAGACTTATTGTTGTATGACTCTGTATGGTCTTGTGTCAATAATTAATAAAATGGCCGTATGCATCGCCCAGATGCAGAGGCCGGGGGTCGTCCTCCTTTTCTAAAAAAAAAGGTGGGTTGGTTTTGAAGGCGAAGCAGAGGGGGACGAGATCGTTGGCGGAGGAGACGACGCGGGGCTCCGTGGTGCAAACCTCTTGTATGCTGATTCCGGGGTAGTCGACGCAGAAGTAGGAGACGGCGGGCGGGTCGCCGAGGCAGAAGGTGACCTTGACGTCGTGGCCCGCGCTCGTCGTGGCCTTCAGCCCTTCACGGTGGTGGCGTCGTCGCGGTCGGCGAAGTAGGCTATGCTGTCGAGGAGGACCCAGGAGGGGTAGCCGGAGGGGTTGGCGCCGGCGAGATCGACGTCGGGGGGCTGGAAGGAGGCGGCCGTGAAGGATCCCTCCATGGCTGGCGGCTGGCGACATCGGGTTTTCGAACCTGGCTGGGTTTGTCCTGTTTCCTTCCTGATCCAGCGGGCCCTCTCGGTTTGGGGTTCAAGTGTAACCGGCGTGAGATCCTGGTAACTCAATCCTATTATTTTTCTTTTCAAACAAGGCTCTGGATATATATTAATTAAAGACTTCCAACAATTTAATTAAGCTCCTGTCAAAGATTAGCAAGATGATTGGGAAGTACTTTTGGGCACACAAGAGGAAAACGAGAATACGTTAGGTCAGCTGGGAGAAGTTAACTTTGCCAAAGGACAAAGGAGGTTTGGGTTACAATGCTATGCTTGCTAAACAAGGGTGGCGTTTATTATCAGTTTGTCACACCATACGTCTCTTTGCACACGGGGACAGAGGGAGTATTATTATTCAAATGGGGATGTACTTAGTGCACAGTCCAAGGAAGGTACTTCCTCGGTTCGAAAATACTTGTCATCAAAATAGATAAAAGAGTATGTATAAGTATGTCATATACGTGGAGAAGTATTCTGAAAGGCATTGATGTGACGTGTCAATGTATAATTAGAAGGGTGAACCACTGGATTTTTCTGAACATGCTATTATGGAGGATTTTGGTATACGAAATGAAATTGTGCACGATAAGCCAGCTCCCCCGATTCAAGTATCAGTCAGATTTCTTCAAAGCTATGTCCAGTCTATCTTAACGGTTGCACATGAGTCACACACAGAGAGAGACCCTTTATGAAAAGGGAAAAGTTTACGTGCGGTCGACCGGCCGAGTTTCGGCCTGTCACAGCGCGCACTCCGCAACTCGTTCGTCTATATGTGGGTCCATCACCGAACCACCGCCTAGTCTTTTACCTTATCTCTTCACGGGCGAACGAGATCCACTCATTCTTCTACTCACACACATCTCTTCTGCACCGCGAGCTCCGCTCTCTCCCCTCTTCTTCTCTGTAGATGCTCGCCCTATCTCACCGGCGACAAGCTACGCCGGCCGCCATGGCCACCGCCCACTTTTTTCTCTTTTCTATCCCGCGGTGGCCGTGGCTGCCCCCACCCCCTTTCCCCTCACCGGAAACAAGTGATGCAAACCAAAGCGCCCATCGATGCTGGCGCGGTGGTGACAAGTGCCGGAGACCGGCGGCGGTCGGCGTTGGGGACATTCGAACCCCGGCGACAAGTGATGAAGATCTGGCGTTTTACTTTTTTGCTGGAAGCAGCCTGAAATTTTGTTGCCATCTTTTTTTTTTGCTGGATCCACCCAATCCCTTTTTGCTACCACATTTGGCTCTTTTTTGCTGGAACCAGTGTACCAAATTTTTGCTTCCACCATCTTCGGATTTTGCTGGAAGCAGCCTCAATTTTTGCTGCCATCGTCTCTTTTTTGGCTGGAACCAACCAATCCTATTTTGCTTCCACGTTTGTTTCTTTTTGCTGGAACTAGTGTATCAATTTTTTGCTTCCACCGTCTTCGATTTTTGTTGGAACCAATCCAAAATTTTGCTACCATATTTTTTGTTTAGTGTATGTGTACCAATTTTTGCTACCACCATCTTCTGGTTTTGCTGGAACCGACAAAAAAATTTGCTACCATGTCTTTGTTGGTGAAAACATTCCACCACTCTTTTTCGCTACCAATGTTTTGAATTTTTCTACTATCAACGTTCGCAATTGCTACATGATTTTTGTGCTGCGATTTTTGTCGCAGCCGGCACCGGGAAAGCTACCCACCGGCGACTGATTTGCTGCAACCAGTGGCGGCCATCCTACGACGGTGGTGACCATGGCCCGACGGTGGTGCAACCGGCGACGAGGATGGCCGGCTGCCATCGGAGCTGCGGCCGTCGCCATGGGGAGCTGCAACCGCGGGCGCAAGATGCTACATGCACGAAGCCGGCGACGGCGGCCGGCAACAACGATGGCGGCCGGTAGCAACCGGCGACGAGGGCGGCGACGGCGACCGACGACGAGGACAGCGACATGCGAGAACCACGCGAGCGGTGCTTCGAGGCCGGGTGCGTCGCTCCTTAATGGCGGCGCGATGGGGATTTTCTTCCTGAAAGAATACGTGTGGGGAGGAAAGAAGACAATTGTTCGGCTAATAGTTGTTTAATCAAACGCTCCTGGTGCGACCGGCCCAAATTTGGGCCGGCGCACCGGCGCTTATCAGTCGCCTTATGGAAAGATACGATTTGATATACATATCGTTTTCCTATCTTCCTCCCGAAGACAGGAAAAGCGATGACGTAAGTAGTCCATTAATTTTTTCGGAAACCCTGAGAGCCCCTGGCGACTAGGGTTTTGCGGACCTGATGGTGCCCGCGGATCAGATCGGCGGGACACACTGAACTTCCGCCGGCCGGAGATGGCGACACCTTTCGGCAGCGGCGGCGCGACAGCGAGGGGTGCCTTGTCGCCCAAGTCAGTCAGAGCGCGCCTGTAGGAACAACTGGGGAAACTCGACATCTCAGAGGAGGAGGCGACGCCATTGGTTCTAGATGATCGCGTTCAGGAGACGCCGGAGAAGTGGATGGTCGCTGGAAAGATCCTTCACCGCAAGAAACTCCACATCCATACTATCTCCAACGCTCTCCGACCTGCATGGGGTAACCCTAAGGGCCTGATCTTCCGCATAGTAGGGGAGAACATGTTCGTCCTGGAGTTTTCCACGCGACGTGACCGAGGTCGTGTGTGGGATGGATCCCCATGGCACATCAGCAAAAACACAATTGTACCGTCAGATTTCGACGAGTGCATGTGCCCGTCAGAGCTCAAGTTTGACAAACTAAAGGTTTGGGCTCGAGGTTGTTAACCTCCCGTTCAATGTGCAAAACGATTCATGGTGCAAGGCTATTGCAAAGCGGATCGATAAGGAGGCCACTTCGATCCACTTCGATCATGGGGGCAGCTACTTGCATGCCCGAGTCACTCTGGATGTAGCCAAACCGCTCAGGAGGTGGATTTTGATTGTTCTGCAAGAAGGGGAACCACAGATCCATATGATATCCAATATGAAAATATACCGCACTTTTGCTTCTCTTGTGGTCGTCTAGGCCACCCTGATTTGTTCTGTCCAACGTTCGGCACCAGTGATGCACTACAAAAAAAGACACATCCGTAACATTTTGGACCGAACGAATTTTTTTCCTGTCATACATATGACACTTCTATGACGATAATTGTGACAAAACCCGGTACCATCATAGATGTGGTGGGCTCCTACTTCTATGACAAAAAATCATGACAGAAAATGGGCTTTTCGTCCTGGGCGGGCCGGGGACGCAGCTGCATGACATTCTTTGGGCCGTCCATGACGGAAAAAACCGTGGTAGAAGCGAGGGGGAGGAAAATTTCGGGGAGTTGCCGGTTACGGCGGGAGGTCGGGGGCCGAGTGATGCCCGTTTCTCTCGTACACGTACGCGTGTGTGTGCGAGGCGTTGGCTCTAACTGAACCCGAGCGAGGCGTTGGGCACTAACTAAACCCGAGCGATTGCACTGCAGGCTACACGTTACTGAACCCGAGCGATCGATCGATGGCTGTTAACTGAACCCGATCGAGCGATTCCTTCGCTACTGCTGCTAACTGAAGCCGATCGATTGGATGAA